>NW_017618968.1:0-13222 GCF_001879475.1 Ipomoea nil | reverse complement strand
TATTAGATGAAAAAATATATAGTTTGAATTCGTAATAGTATGATATATATACAGTATAGAATATAGTTATTAGACCTTTAAAAATGTGAAATGAAAAGTAGTGATTTTATTCGACATTGATGAAAATAGTAGTTTTATTATACATTAAGAGACTCTACCTATATAGTACATAAAATATGACGTATAATATAATAAGAATAAGAAACCTAATAAGAAACGTATTATTGAAACAAATTGTTAATTGTTATTATACATTATTGAAAACTTCTTTGTACACAACATTTTTAGTCGTACTAAGACATGGTACACTTTCCCCGCAAATCAAAATTTTCAAACCCCTGGGGTTACTAACTCTTGAAACAGCTACGTATAGTTGTCCATGGTTAAAGACCGGTTTTTTCAACAACAACCCAACTTTAGCAAGCGTTTGTCCTTGACTTTTGTTGATTGTCATGGCATAGGATAGCATCAAGGGAAATTGCTTTCGTTGAAATTTGAAAGGCAATCTAGGATCTGACGGTGTAAGAGACATCCTAGGAATCAATACTCTGGTTCCTGCATTTGTACCGCACATGATTTGGCCTTCCAACACATGGTCAGCCAACCTTGTAACAATCAACCTTGTACCGTTGCATAATCCTAATGTGTGATCAATATTTCGCAACAGCATAACAGGTGATCCAACTTTCAATGTCAACGCATGATTTGGGACTCCAGAACATCTCAATGCATTCAAGAATTCCGGAGTGTGCAAATCCGCTAACATGTCCACATTGGCATCTGACTTACACACAGAATCACAACTCAGGTATGTCTTACTCTCAGCGGGATTATGGTCATTCATGTATTGGTTAACGGCATCTACCACATCCAATGTTGGAGCTAAAATTGCACTATGATTAAGATATGACAAATCGGCAAGTCCCAGTCGGAAATTGGGGAAAGTGCTATCAACAATTGTAGCAATAGGGTCATCTTCGCACTTTAACAACAAATCTTCTGGAATAGTAATCTCTGACTCCCCATCCAGTTGACACCCAATCATTCCGTCACCTATATTAGCTATCCATTTAGCAAATTCCTCGATCTCCTTGCACTCGGATTCTGATTGAACACTTTTCAAGCGTAGATTCTTAGTCAGCCTCAAGACTTTACAGGATTGCCATAGATAGGATGAGCTAATGCTCGCACGAACTATATCCGGTCTAGTACCCTTGGGAATGACTGGTAAAATTTGCCTGAAATCGCCACCCAAAACAACTGTTTTGCCACCGAATGTCATATCAGAACTCCTTGGATTTACGAAGCGCATCAAATCCCGCATAGTTCGATCCAAAGCTTCAAAGCAGAATTTATGCATCATTGGGGCTTCGTCCCATATTATCAGCTTTGTTTGCACAAGAAGTTCCGCCAGTTCACTGCCGTTCCTTATGTTGCACGTGGAATCTTCATTAACAGATATCGGTATAGCAAATCTGGAATGCGCCGTACGACCACCAGGTAATAACAGCGAAGCTATGCCGCTAGAAGCAACATTTAAAACTATTTGACTCTTAGACCTTAATGCGGAAGAAAGTGCTCGCCACAAGAAAGTCTTACCTGTCCCTCCATAACCAGATACGAAGAATAACCCACCTTGCTGGCAATCGACGTCAGTTAACACTTCATTGTATATTGCCCTTTGTTCGTCTGTTAACTGCCTTACCAATTCTTGATTCTCTTTCTCTTGTTCTCCACGATCGTATGATAATTCTTCTTGAATCAACCTATTTGCAATAATGTTTAACGCACCAAAATTGGCCGTTGGCATCTCAGGATAGTCCTTCAAACTCTTACCATGATTAGATAATAGCTTTTCAATCTGAACTAAAGCAAAGTTCATTTTCTGCGAATCGGTCAACACAAACTCTGCATACATATATATAAACATTTGTTGTTATAGCTCAAATACGTTAAATTTGACTTAATATTCTTTTAAAAATGTACGATTACCTCTGTTCTGCAGTTGTGTACGGATATTGAATTGGGCATCGTCTGATAGATGTTGCCAAACGGCGTGCCAAACTATTTCCGGTTTCCCCATGCAACTGCTCATTAGTAATGTCACAAACAATCTCCTCAATTGTTCCGCTGACGCCCAATGACTGGCTTCATCTATTGCATCAACATATTCGTTGTCATCATCAACTAAACCTCTTGCATAACACGCATCTCGGAATGAGTCATATTGTACTCCATTTACAGTCCTAATATCTTCGTAACTTTTAGGGCCGCGGACTTTGTTGAGCAAACACCTCAAATAGAAGATTTCCAGTAGCTGGCGGGACATAGAATATACGTCCTATGGAGAACCCTTTCTTTCGTGGCTGCCATTTTCTAAGGTCTTTCTTCCAAACGAATCTTGTTGGCATCTCAACATAAGTAAGCTCTCTGGCACCGGGGTATGTTTTATTAGCTTCAAACCATTCTAAAAACATGCTCTGTGCTATCGTAGGTCTATTCACAATGTTCTCAACCGCATCATCATCTGCAAATATCACACTCTGTTGATTAGGTAGGTGAAAGCTTAACCTCTCTACCGAAGGCGCACGAAGTTGTATATCAAAACCAAACAGACGCCAGACCGCTTCACACGGGGATATGTACTACAGTCATAGTACATATTTATCTCATCTACTGCTTTGCCATTCTCGTCATCATTGCCTGTTTTGTAAAATTCGGCTGTTACTCGATCATGACCCTTGTTAACATACTTGAACAGGTACTTGATTGACCTTGATTGGTTGCACCACTCGACATTTATATGAGCCTTGTACTTGAGCAATAAATATCTATTGTGCGGTACCACATACCTGTTGTCCAAGGCGATACCGTTCTTTGTAACTACACTGCCATTGTCTCTCCTTCTATATACCGGGTAACCATCGTCATCAAACGTAGAACTATCAACAAATCTCTTAGGAAAATGTTTAGAGCATCGCGCATTTACCATGCATGGAGAATTTGTCCTCGCTTTTCCACATGGACCATGCATCATAAATTCCTCTACCGCTTGGTAATACTCAGCATCTTTCTTTTCATCCGGAATCTCTGCGGAAATTATGTTGTCTAGAGTGAGAACTTGCCTAACTTCTTTACTTTTCTCCAGAAAAAGTAATATATGAGCATGCGGAAGACCTCGCTTTTGAAACTCAATTGTATATATGACTGTAACAACATACAAATAAACATAATAAGGTTAAGCAATTACCTAAAATTTATTTAGATAAATTGATTTAAAATAAAAAAAAAAAAAAAATATTACCTCCAGCCACAGGGCCAAATAGTTGATTCTTTCGACAGTCAGCTATCAAAGCATCCAACTTAATCTTGAATAAGCGGCAAATTATGTCCGGCCGGTCTTCTGGCTTCAACCTTTGATCTTTTAAAAAGCGTTGCACCTCAGGCCACTTCGGATTGCATGTAAAAGTTATAAATAAATCTGGGTATCCAATCCATCTACATATTGCCATTGCATCTTGGTAGTTTTGTATCATGTATCTAGCACCACCCGTAAAACTCGAAGGTAGTATTATTCTACGACCTTGGGCTGCAGGACTTATTTCACCCCTCGTCAAAGCATCAGTCAATCCACTATAACTCTCACACCTTAGGCTTTTTTGGTGTGTCCTTATATAAATTAGTCTTCCAGACTCAACCATTGTGTAGCCATCTACAACGAACTGTTGGAACAACCGTTTGGCAAATAATATGGTACTCGGAGCTGACTGTCTAGATTGTATGCGGTAGCAAAAAAACTCCCTGGGGCTAATCCTCTGTCTACCACCAGAAGAGCGCCTGCCTACTACGTCGGCGAATGCAATGTCCTCCCGATAACCATCTTCGCCATATGGAAACAAAATAGGGTATTGCAGTGGTAAGTATGAAGGATTTAATTCAGTAATCCTCTGTAGGTGGCCACCCTTCGATTGAACAATAATATCACGCTCTCCAATACTTGTATCCAGATCTCCAACAATTAAAGCTGCTACTTCAGAAACTTGAGGCAGATTATATGTCCTCGCATCTCTAGTTCGTTTTCCCAACAACTTTATTTTTACTTCGGCGCATGGATTAATATCCAACTCAGACATAGCCATGCGAAAAGACTTAACCAAGACATTATTTTCATCCAGGTCTTTCTGAATGACATTCACTATTTCTACATGAATGTCATCTTGGTCACCACTACCCCTACAACAACATATACTTGGAATTGATATTTATTTAGATAAAAAATAGTATTTAATGTGTAATTACGGAAACTTCTTTACCTCACAGCATTTATACGGTTGTTCCTTTCATTTGCCGTGTCGTATATGTATAACTGGGCAAAATGAGGTTCTTTGCCTTGTTCTGGAAGTAAAGTGCCCATTAGGTGGTAGTTTTGACCACTTAATCGAAAAATTGGAGGTGCTCCCCCCTTGTTCACGTTCTTGTCAATTTTTCCACCCATGATGTGAAGCAGAACATGTTGTTGTAGGTCCTAATGTTGTGTAAAAACTCTTTTGATATTTCGTCATTGCCGAAAAAGAGATCAAATATACCTTTTGGTGGCAACTTATTATCCGGCAATTTGATCTTCCCATTGTTGCAACACAACATAAACAGTGGCGATG
This sequence comes from Ipomoea nil, assembly GCF_001879475.1. Classification (NCBI taxonomy): domain Eukaryota; kingdom Viridiplantae; phylum Streptophyta; class Magnoliopsida; order Solanales; family Convolvulaceae; genus Ipomoea; species Ipomoea nil. Next base: position 8,564 of record NW_017618968.1, on the reverse strand, counting down.
CTTTTGTTGACAAATTCTTCTTCCTTTCTTCAAACCAAAACAGAGCCCCACAATGGACGCACTGATTCGTTGCATCACCAAAATCGCAGTATTGACCTGAAACCAAATATATACAAATTTAAATACTGATTTATATTTCAGGCACGTATAAAACAAACATACATACCATGTTGTGGACCAGAGGATGTCCCAATTTCCGAGGTCTGCCTAACAGCGTTACCCGATATATTTGCATCTGAAATTAAAAAACATTTAAAAATTATTTTTAATATTGAAAGAGTGACCATATGTACTTTACTTATATTTGTTTGAAACACCACAGGGGACTATTTTTTTACCATCTATGTTCTGATTTGGGACATCGCTCATTGTATTGTTACTTTCATCTTCAAAGGCAGGTAGCAAGTCTCTGGTTGTTACATGGTCTTCGACAATTGCATATTTATCTAATGGTTTACGAATTGCCAATTCATCTTGTGTTATCGTCGAACCCGGATTTTGTTTATCTACAATAAAAAATTTCTGGCAATTGCTTGGACCTATTTGTGTATTGCACTGCCGTACTGTACACATACATAATATTAGACAAATTTAAAGAATAACAATATTTAAAGTGACAATTAATTGAGACCACTACATTTTATGGGACTATAAAAAAATAAGTTGGTAGCACGTACTAACATAAAAAGGATAGAATTCTTAATATTATAAATTAAATACACTTAACATTATAACTTATGCTACCCTAGAATATGAAATAGTAATTTAACTGTATAAGTATTATTATATTTTATTGGAAAAATCACATGATAGACCATGGTCCACAATAATGTGTGCACCATAAATAGGAATAAAAGTGAAAAAGTGTATTTCAGCAAAAAATTGATATTAGAAATTGATATTATCAAATAAATCATATATCAGCAAAAAATTAGTGAAATTACAATTCCACACATACTTATATGTACCATGAGTTACATTATAATTAAATTACACATAACAAAAGAAATATAACTATTTGAACAAAAAATTAGAAATTGATATTATCAAATAAATCATATATCAGGCAAAAATTAGTGAAGTTACAATTCCACACATACTTATATGTACCATGAGTTACATTATAATTAAATTCACAAAGAGTCTATAGCAATTCAGCTTAGGGCATTTACCGGTAGTGATGTTACTCAATGGTGTGATATTTTCAGACAAACATCCTCGCTGGGGATTAGTGTAAGGAGTAGCTGTCGTCCGTTGGTCTTGATCTTGAGCAGCATTATTCGTAAAAGATGAGCAACCGAAATGATTTGCTGTGATTGAAAATATACCATTAAATTAAGAACTAATTCCAATAATTATAACTCGAAACAATTAAGTACACATAACATAAATAATTTTACAATTGCACAACTTTAATACGTAATCGAATAGAATTATGTAGACGATGGTCCACATTCTAACTTAAATACAATTCAAATCTAAAAGTATATATCATTAAGTACAATGTAATCAATTAATTACACCTAATCAATTAATTAGAAATTGATATTAAACATAAATTACATTACAATTATAACATTTAATTTGACAAACAGCTTCGAACAATTAACAGTATAAGGACATTTAAATTAACAATTAATGTATATCAATTCATATATTGGGATTTACCATTACTGATGTTACTGAATGGTGTGATATCTGGGGACAAACCACATCCCAACGGATTTTGGGTTCGATTATTTGGCGTATTTGCTCTTTCCCTTGACCAGCATTAGTCATTAATGATGATTTGCAAAAATTATTTGCTGTGAGGAAAAAAGAATCAATTAAAAGACGATAAAAACAACAGTAAGTACAACAATTGACATTTTTAAAATTAATCACACCTAATGCTATTCATTACGCTAGCCTATAAGTGTAAATTGTAATTGTTTTAAATAAGGTTTACATAATAAGTAGACCAATAAAAAGGTTTTTTAAATTCACAATGATGCTATATCAATTGAACTTAGTTGATTTACCGTTAGTCATGTTACTCAAGGGTGTGATGTTTTGCGACAAACACCCTCCTAGAGGAATGCGGGAAGGATTTCTTGCCGGAGGCTGTTGTTTTCCTTGAGCAGAATTATTCCTTGATGATGAGTTGCCCAATTCATTTTCTGCGAATTAGAATAGAACATTAAAATAAATAATAATCCAAATAATTAAAAATCCTAAAAATGAATTACACATAACACAACTAACAGTACATAATTAATTTCGAATTGTTCAAGATTTACCTAACAATTATTTACAAATTAGTGATTGTGCCACTAAACACACCTAACGGATAATCTAATTGTAATATATATATATATATATATATATATATATATATATATATATATATATATATATATATATAACCTGAAATTGTAATGGCTATATAGTAACACTAATTTTATTTGACAAACTCTTAAGTATAACATTGTCCACAATAAATACCATTACAATTGTTAAGATTATATATCTAATTAATTACACATAACAATTCAAAATTAAATATATAAATAAATAACTATATACATATCTATATATTTATTTATTAATTTATATGTATAAACTATTTAAATATATATATTTTCTGTATATATATAATTTGCCGCACATAATATATATATATATATATATATATATATATATATATATATATATATATATATATATATATATATATTAATTATTATTGTTTTCCGGTCGGAATATTGAGAGAAGAGGAAGGAGGCTGATAAGCCTTCTCCTTCGCTTGACCTCTCCTTCTCTCATGTCTGAACCGCTCTGTTCTTCAGCAATTCCAAACGATCTTCCTATATTTCTCTGTCAAGCCTAAATCTAGATCAGTCCTAAGTCGTAATCTCCGATTCAACTGTTCTTATTGAACATTATTTCCGGAGAAATTGTAGTCGGGTCTCGCTTAGCATCGATCCGATTTTCAATACACAATCCCGATCTTTCCTTTCTGTGAAAGATCGTAGTGTTCAACAACGGTAAATGGTGGCAATCGCGTTTCAGTGAAGCTAATTCTCCAATTCTAAGGTTAGTATGCTTTAAATCTACACAAAATTTGTTTAGGGTTTCGTACTTTTCATTGTTCTTTGTTCTAAAATTGATCTACATTTCTGGATCTACGCATGCATATCGACAATTCATAGTCCAATTTATTGATTTCAGATTTGTATGATTCATAGCCATTAGTGTTCTAAACCGTATTCTTTTTAGAAATTGCTCTAAAAACACCAAATAGAAATTACTCTTAACTGTTTAACAATCATTTTCAAAATGGTATAGCTATATTATTATTCACACAAACCCTAACCTTTTTTCGACTTTATCATGTTGTTTTCATGAACATACTGGAATTTTTTGAGGAGACAGAGAGCATAAACAGAATCGCACAGGAAGAGGATGCTATAATGAAGCTTAATTTGAAGTATTAAAAAGATAAGTTTCGAACTTACCTTTATTTTCATCACTTGGTTTCCTTTTGATGCCTATAATTGTTGATTTAGTGATTTTCCTCATTGCTCTGTCTATTGTTTTTACTTGAAAATGTAGATGTGATTTGTCTATTTTACTGGGGTATGAAACTGGCAGGTTGTGTTGGTAGTTAGATGGGGCATCCTTGTTTAGATGGGTTCATTGTAGTTTATTTTACTTTTGCCTTGATTTTGAAAATAGGATTGGAACTGAAGAGTTTTCTCTTAATAGTAATGATAGCTGCCCATCAATTCTATTTAATGTTTAGGCAATGTGTTTCTTTTCCTAAGAATGATTAACTAATACTTAACAGGACAATAATTCCCTTTTGGCAGTATATTCACTTCTATGTTATGGCAATTAAAATATAGTTTCAGTTTTTTAGTTAACCGAACAATGTTAATTAATTTACAACTCTGGAATTGCAATGCTGTTATCTAATTTCTTTCAAAATGTGGCTGCCAATTTATTCAATGTATGTGTTGTTATTATTTATTCTGGACAGAAATACTAACCTTGTTTATTTTTTTTTTTAGAGCTACTGAAGAGCAGCCAGCAGAAAAGAATCACTATGGCCTGATCAGAAAATAAGTTAAGACTCTATCTTGATTTGGCTTAGTTTAGATGACTTTGCACTGTTATAGTTTCACAGTTTGTAAGTCTGTTGTAAGAACATTGAACACATACATTAATTATTTGATTCTACTTATGAAATATTATGAACACATTCTAACAATTTTAAATTTTTGGGGTATTTTTTTTAGAATGGAATAGTCCAAGCTTGTGACACATTGAAATGCAGCAAGCTGAAAAGAACCAAGCAATCAAAGACCACTAAAAGCATTATGGTCATATAAGCAAATAGGTTAAGACTTTATTTTTATTTGTCTGTCTTTAGATTAATTTGTATGCATATACTTGCATAGTTTGTAACTTTGTTCACTTTACTTTGTAAATATTCTGAACACAGATTCTAACAAATTTTTTTTTTTTGTTATTCTTTTTAGAATTAAATAATTCAAGCTTTGAAGAAATTGAAGAGCATCCGTCAGAAAAAAACCAATCAATCAAAGACCACTAAAAGCAATATGGTGATATAAGCAAATAGGTTAAGACTTCCTCTTTACTTGACTGTAGTTAGATTAGTTTGTATGCATATACTTGCATAGTTTGTAAGTCTGTTCACTTTAATTTGTAACGCAATACTTTTCCATTACTGGTTTTTACTTTGCTGCATTGTTTTTTTCTATATAAGTATACAATTCTGTAATGTTAGCACAGTAATGTTAATAACTTTTTTTTTTGCTCTTTGGTCAAAACTGGTATAACTATTTTGTATATATCATAATATACTTTAACTGTGTTTTATTGCAAGCAACAACTTTGGTTTTTTAATATTACACACATTCAGTAAGATGTCCTTGTTCAATAAATGGTCCTCGACTATCGAACAACTTCATATATTTTTAATTGTAGTGTCTTTGATATCTTGACTTTGGTGCATTATTTTATTCTATATAAGCATATAAGTGACCTTTGTGTATGATAAACTTTTTTTTGTTAAGCAGATTCTCATTTATTAGTGAACACAGTAATTTAAATTCGCTTTTTTTACTCTTTGCTTAAGACTGGTATAATGTTCTTGTATGTATCATAAGATTCTTTAATTTGTTTTTATTGGAAGAAACAACTTTATTTTATTAATAATACAAACCTTGAAAACTGTCTTTGTTCTCCAAATGGTCCTCGAGTATCGACAATGTTAATCTATTTTTATTTGTATGCTATTTGACCTCTGGTATTTGTTAAATTATTTTATTCTATTGCTATAAAAGTCAGATATGTTTAGGATCAAAACATTTTTCAGTTTAAAGGATTGTTGGTTTTTTGTTAAAACAGTAATGTAAATGAATAAAAAAATCTTCTTTTAGTTGCTGTTATCTAATTTCTTTTTAAATGTGCTAGAAAACATTGATGGATTCCAGCTTGAACATCAATTGATTTCGAGAGATGCAAACAGAGTAAAGGAAGATTGTGCAAATAGGTAATTGGAACTAACACCTTTTTTTAGCACAGTATATTTACATATCTTCATATTAGAATTTCAAACAGAGTTAAAGAAGATTGTGCAAATAGGTAATTGAAACAAACTCTATTTTATAGGCACAATATATTTAGATATAAAGTCTTAGAATTGGAAATAGGAAAATATACCCTAAACCCTAAACTTCAAAGTCTAAATTGCTTGGCAAACTATTTCCATCTTGTTTGCCTTCTTAAACCTTGGCCACCTAGCATCTTTGCTAAACTTTGACACCTTTCATCCTTACTCTGAATAACCTGTTAGGAAAATTAGGAAAACTGCAAAACAGGCACAATATATTTAGATATAAAGTCTTAGAATTGGAAATAGGAACATATAAAAACACAATTTAAAACTCTAAATTACTTGCCAAAGAATTTCCATCCCGTTTGCCTTCTGAAACCTTAGCACCTGGCATCTTTGCTGCAAAACAGGCACAATATATTTAGATATAGAGTCTTAGAATTGAAAATAGGAACATATAAAAACACAACTTCAAACTCTAAATTGCTTGCCAAACTATTTCCATTCTGTTTGCCTTTTAAACCTTGGCCACCTTGCATCTTTGCTAAACTTTAACACCTTTCATCCTTACTCCTAATAACCTGAAAGGAAAATTAGGAAAACTGCAAAACAGGATATAATAGCAGTATACACAACCATTTATTGTACTAAACAGATAGGTAATTACTAAAAGCATTAGATAAAAGTTCAAAACCATCCATAGAACTGAAAAAAAAGAAATTGTCACACCATAGTATTACAAAAAAAAAAAAAAATTGTCTGGATAGTGCCCGGCTAACAACAGCCACTTTCAACCATCAATCTGAATTACAACTTTTCCTTTTTTATTTCTGAGTCATTCAATTTCCTACTTTTGGACGATGAAAACTCATCCAAAAGTGACCTTTTAATGGCACCAGCATTTTCTGCATTGTCTTCTCCTTCCTTTTGCGAGGGCTGGACAGTGGCAGGACTATTGACTTCAACTCCAATAGAATCTTCCTATAATTAAGAACAGCAGAAAAACCTATTAGTAACCAAAAAAAAAAACCTATAATTTAGGGTTTCAAATTCTTACTCCAGAAACTGCATCAGTGTTAGTTTCCTCCTCAATCATCCTTGACATTAAGTCTTGCTCTTCATGCTCCACAAATCTGTCAGCATAGGTCTTAAGCAAGTGCTCATCCCTTACAACCCTAACAACATTGAATGGGTAATTGGGACCCATCTTTTGGGCCAGTTTGAAGTTGATCTTAAAAAGCATCTTCATACCAACTATAGCATCTAATTCAGGTGGCACTTCAACATCAAGCTGTTTAGATAGTTGATAAATAACCAAATTAAAAACAGATAATGTAAACAGTTTAAGAAAAAAAATGTAGACATTAGGTAATAAGAATTTACCTCCTTGTATTTTGCATACAAAATAGAGGCAGGAATACCCACAAGCTCTGTAACTTCCCTATCCCAAAGCAACATGGGAGCATCTCCAGACTTGTCAAGAGCAATAACAACTACTTTGTACCTAACTGTACCCATCATACAACTCTTCTTACACTTAGTACAAAAAAGTGTCCCTTCCTGTTCTTTAAGCTTCTTATTACATCCAAGTTTCAGGCATGATAAGTAATACCAACCATCCTCAAAATCCAACCCAAGAATCTCAGCAGCAACATAGTAGTCCCCATCCTATAGTATTCAAAAAAATTGATAAGTATATATAGCACTTAATAATTTCAGTTACATCAAACTACAAAAGGAATTGGTAGTTTAGTGTGTGGATTACCTGTTTCACCTTCTTAATGTCATGGCAGTTAGTGACAATAACAGAAGCATTATTAAAATCACTTAGTCCTGTAGAGTTGGAATGCAGTGTGCCAGTACTGAGACTCCTCATTGGAGTACCCTGAGCTTTCATGCTTCAAAAAGATTAGAAACTTAGTTAGATGTGTCTAAAACACAAAACAACAATAAAGTAGACAACATTTAAACTATCTTTCTTATTTTTAGATATGCATTTGAGTAAAAAGTAGAGCACATAAACTCTTTAAACTATCTTTCTTATTTTTAGATATGCATTTTAGACAACATTTGCCTAAAATAAGTAGTAGAAAGTAGAGCACACAGTAATTAAAATAGCAAAAAAATTAGTAGAAACCAAAAAAAATAGGAGAAATATAAAAGATGGAACTTACTTTGACTTAAACTCTTTAAACTCTTCCCAATCCTCATTAAACCACAGCTTCGTAGCATCATAGGAACTGGTTATTCTCACTTCACCTAAAATAAATGAAAAAAATAGATGCATGTATTTTTAGATATATATTAGGATATATATACAGTATAGAATATTTAGTATTTGAATCTATAGATTAGAAGAGAAAACAGTATAAAAACTCACCACCCACAACTTTGGCCCTACAGCATTGAATGACAACAATCAGTGGTTCAACAGAATCACTATTGTAAAAAGGCATCAGGGAACTAACATGCTCATTCCACAGTGTACACATGATGGTGTTATCACTGGTTTAGAAACAGAAAAACACAAAATTAAAAAAAAAATGCATTATATTCTAATGTAATCAAATTTATTTTAAAAAACTTACGCATTGTCTTGAAGTTGGAAGTCTATTAGTTTGTGGCCTTTCCCCCTACAATCTTGTCCACAGGATTGTAAATCTCAACTACCCTTCCAATAACATCTGCAAAATGAACAAAGTATAATCAATAACTACTAAAAGTAGAATAAAGAACATATTAGCAGATAGGAAAGTTAATTTTAGTACCAATCAGCTCCTTGTCATTCACATCATCAGGATCTTTCAAAGCCTCAAAACTCTTTAATCTAAACATTTTGCAAGGAAACCCCTTAGAATGTATTTCCTTGACTTGTGTTCTGTAGTTAAATTTGAGCAGGAAACCATGCTCTGTAATCTTGTACACGTAGTAGTTTTGTAGA
>NW_017618967.1:0-15120 GCF_001879475.1 Ipomoea nil | reverse complement strand
TGTCGACCACCGAGCGGTAGCCCTTTGGCGAAAGAGCTGACGAAGGACACGTGGCGGCTCTTTACATCGACAGGCAGGGCACCCGGGAGGATGACACGTGGTGGCTACGTGGAGGACATGCTGAACGGCTGGAATCCTGTCCCCGGCATAGCGGCTATAAATACCACGTAGCTACAGTGTAAGGGACTTTTGGACGATCGATAGGTGTTGTTAGAGAATCCCGACCGCAGTCAGTCGGTACTCAGAGCAACCAAGTAGATTGTACTTAGGGCCTTTACCGTGATCAATAAAGATTTTACTTGCTTTAATTGGTCTCGTGATATTTATATTGCTTACGTAGAATTAGCAGTATCATTTTGCGGCCGTCTGTGGGGAACCGTACGAGAAACCAACGTCTTGACGAGCACCCGATCACCATACCGAACATGTATCCGTGGCACACAACTTCGCCGCGACGACCAGGCGGATGCGGCGAGCTCCTCCGACCACTATGCTACCCAACAGCAGGGTCAGACAATGGACCTCAACCTCAACCTTTCACCACCGCATCCGTCAATGCATACCCGGCCGCCAGCCAGCAGCCCGTGAATTACATACAACCGGGATACCCACCACCCGGTCTACCATACCAGCAGCAGCGATGATGTATCCCCCCAGTATCCGTACCCGGTCCCACCTCCACCGTACGGGTATTGGCCAGGCCAACCGATGTGCTACACTTCCCGGTTGGTTATCCACCATATACGCCAGCTTATGCAGCTCCAGCCGCCGCCCTTACAACCCGACCGCACAAGTAGAGCCGCAGCGTCAGTCCACTTCCCGGGCTCGACGCTCGGCTCATTCGCGGTTGGGGTCGGGGGGTGCTGATGCGATGGAGGCACCAGCTCAGGCCATTCAAGCGGAGGACCCTGAAGAAGTTGCCCGAGCGGTAGCTTTGATCGTCTTCGACCGGAGATGCGCCAGCGTTTGGGACCCCAAGACCCGAATCGCGGGCAAGAAGACGTACAAATGCAGGAAGCTAGCCACGAGGCTTCATCCGATATAGCGGGTCAAGATCTCACCGACGACGACGCGCTCGGATACAGCCCAAGCCGCTCAAGCCGCCGAGCTCAACGAAACCCGAGGATTGCTCTACAACCTCCAGGCGGAAGTTGCGCAGCTCAGGAGTGCGTATCCTACAGCACCCCCGGCCGACCGATCGACCCTACACCAGACGCCTTTCACAGCAGCGGTAATGGCTCAGCCTTACCGCTTGACTTAAAGGTCTCGGGAGAGAAGAGTTACGACGGTCGGACAGATCCTGAGGCTCACGTGAATGATTTCTTCAGCAATATGATGCTGAAGGGCGTTTCAGACGCCGTGATGTGCAGGGCCTTCTACTCAACGCTCACCGGTCGGGCGGCAGAATGGTTCCGAACCCTGCAGCCGGGGTCAATCGACAAATTTGAGACCCTGGCAATCAAGTTTGTACGGAAGTTCATTACTTCCAAAGTGGTGAGGAAGTCCTATATGTACCTCGAAAAGGCCAAGCAGCTCGAAGGGGAAAGCTTGACCGACTTCCTCATCAAGTGGAAGGCAGCAGTCGGGGAGGTCGAGCCCATGGATGATGCGACCGCCACTCCACATGCTTCACATCTCCCTCCGGGCGGGTATCTATACCAGGATTTTATCCTCCACCCCCCGACCACTTATGAGGAGGCCCTCCGAAGGGTCACTGACTATGCCAACGCAGGTGAGGCGAATGCCGTCAAGCGCTGCAGGAGGTCGGCTCTTCGTCTCGTAAAACCGGCCAGCCGGGCAGAACATCGATCGGGAGATGACAATCCCCGACTCGCCACCAGGCATGGCGAGTTTACGGCCTTGAACCGATCCGCAGCGGAGGCCATGCAATACGCCCAGTCCTGCAATCTCATCAAACTTCCCCATCCCGATCGAGACGGCCCCTGACAAGAGTAAGCATTGTGCTTACCATCGATGCGCCGGGCATGACACCGAGGAGTGTACCCACTTGCGCCAATTATTGGAAGATTTGCTCCAATTTGGGAAAATTGGACAAGTGTGTGGGAAAGAGAGAAGACAGCAAGAGAAATACCGATCGGAGGGATCACAGACGATCTCATCACTGCTCTGATCGGTCGGGCCAGGACCGAAGAGACGATCGAAGGGACGATCGTCATGATGACCGACGGGACCCTGACCCTCCGTCCGGTAGCCGCCCGTCCGGAAAACCTACCATCCACGTCATCTTTGGTGGGCCTGGAAGATGCTTCCCGACCACGGACAAATTGCCCGGTCGCAGTAGTGGATTCCCGGGAGACCGGGAAGAGGCAGAAGATGGAGCCCATAACCTTCACCCTCGAGGACCAACCTACCAGCAGTGATCACGGCATGGAGGCGCTCGTGGTCACGATTGACGTTAAGGGGACGGATGTCCAAAGGGTTATGGTTGACACGGCAGTAGCGTGAACGTCCTATACTTGGACGTGTTTGAGAAGCTTGGCCTTGACAGGAAGGAGCTGACTCCGGTCGGTGTACCACTGTCAGGATTTACCGGGGCTCTTATCTAACCCCGAGGGAAAAATAACGCTCCCCGGTCGAGATCGGCACGCCTCCAAAGTCGGTCCAGACGGAGCTGGAATTTGTTGTGGTCAACCTCCATTGCGTCCACAACATTATCTTGGGCCGGCCCGCCATTATGAAGATCGGTGGGATAATTTCTATGCCTCACCTATGCATGAAATTCCCCACCCCCAACGGGGTCGGCGTGGTCCGTGGCGATGTCCAATCCGCCCGGAAGTGTTACACCCGAGCGGTTAATCGACGTGATTCCGGTCCATCTTCCCGGGTGAACACCATAGCCAAGGAGGAGGCTAAGGAACGGAAGGAGCAGCCTGAGCCTTCCGAAGAGATAGAAGAAGTTCCCCTGTCCGAGGGCCGCCCTGACAGGAAGATTAAGATTGGCCGAGCCCTCACTCCCGAGCTCCGAGCGGAAGTTCTGGCCGTGCTCCGGGAGTATGCCGATATTTTTGCATGGGGGCCCGAAGATATGCCCGGGATCGATCGGTCGGTCATTTGTCACAAATTGGCCGTCGATCCCGCAGCTAAGCCGGTCGTGCAGAAAACACGACACCTCTCCTCCGATCGCCGCGAGTTTGTAAGAGAAGAAGTCAAAAAGATGGCGGCGATCGAGCACATCCGTCCGGTGGTCTATCCTGAGTGGGTGGCAAATATCGTTCTTGTTCCTAAGCCCCCAGCATGGAGGATGTGCATCGACTTTACGGACCTCAACAAAGCCTGTCCGCTCGACCCGTATCCTCTACCGAGCATTCATCAGATGGTCGACGAGACGGCTGGGCCGAGTTAATGAGCTTCATGGATGCCTTTAAGGGATACCATCATATCATGATGCACCATGAAGACGAGAGCAAGACAGCCTTCGTGACCCCGGATGGGCTGTATTGTTACCGAGTGATGCCGTTCGGCCTCCGAAACGCAGGAGCGACCTACCAAAGGATGGTCAACATGCTCTTTACTTATCTGCTGGGCCGAACGATGGAAGCTTACATCGACGATATGTTGGTCAAGAGTCGGGACCGATCCGACCACACTCGGGATCTTCGGGAGTGCTTCCAGATCATGAGGAAGTACCAGTTGCGGCTGAACCCGACCAAGTGTACATTCGCGGTTCAGACCGGCAAGTTCCTCGGCTATATGATGACCAAGAGAGGAATCGAGCCTAACCCGGCCAAAGTAAAAAGCGATTCTGGACATGCAGCCACCTTCCACCGTTCGGGAAGTCCAGCAATTGACCGGTCGGTTGGCAGCCCTCAGCCGGTTCCTCTCCAAGCTAGCCGAGCGCGCTTTACCTTTCTTCAAGGTATTGCGGAAGGTTAATGGATTCGTCTGGGACGAAGAATGCCGAGCGGCTTTTGACGAACTGAAGGAGTATCTCATGTCACCGATCGTGCTCTCAAAGCCCGAGCTCGGAGAAGAGCTAGACGTGTACCTCGCCGTGTCCGATCGTGCAGTAAGCGCAGTGTTGTGCCGAACCGATCCGGAAGGGGTCCAGCGACCGGTGTACTATGTGAGCCACGCGCTACATGGTCCCGAGCTCCGATACTCCCGGCTCGAGAAGGTCGTCTACGCCCTTTACATTGCCGCGAAGAAGTTGGCTCCCTACTTTCAGGGTCGAGCAATTCGCGTGTTGACCGATCAGCCGATCGGGCCAGTCCTCCGAACTGCTTCATCATCAGGTCGCCTAGTCAAATGGGCGTTAATGTTGACCCAGTACGCGATCGAATACCGACCAAGACCGGCCATTAAAGGTCAAGCTCTTGCAGATTTCTTGGTTGAGTGCACCGCCCGGGATACCCGGCCTCCTGAGGTTGCGGGATCCCGAGGCTGAGTGGTGGTTGCTGGCTACAGACGGGTCGAGTAGCAAAAAAGGGGCAGGAGGAGGAGTAGTGGTCACGAGCCCAGAAGGATTCAAAGTCTATTTTGCTCTTATGTATCAGTTCCACCCGACCAACAACGAGGCCGAGTACGAAGCGTTCGTTAACGGCTTGCAGTGCGCTCGGACTTGGGGGCTGAATACATTCGAGCTCAGACAGATTCCGCGCTCGTGGTCGGGCAAGTTCTCGGGGACTATGAAGTCAATGGTGAGCGTTTGCAATTGTACCGAGACCTTGCCATGGAAAAGCTCGCTCAGTTCCGGGGGTATACCGTCCGACACATACCCCGGTTGGATAACGCCGATGCGGATATCTTATCTAAACTGGCCCAAGACGCCCCGGAGCACATGTCGAAGATAGCTCGGATCTTGGTGATCCCCAGACACAGTATCCATCGCCTGCCGGTCAATCCAATTCAGCTGGTGGAGGACAGCTGGATCACCGATCTGAAGGAGTATCTCGAGCACGATCGCCTCCCCGACGACCCGCAGCGTGCTCGGAAGGCCAAGCTTAGAGCCCCAAGGTTCCAAGTCTTGGACGGTCGTCTGTATAGGCGATCGTATGGAGGCCCCCTTATGCGTTGCTTGACCGCGTTCGAGGCCGAGTTAGTCATGAAGGAGCTGCACTCGGGAATCTGCTCCTCACATCAGGGAGGTCGATCCCTGGCCCGTCGTATCATGCTGATCGGGTACTATTGGCCGTCCCTCCAGCTAGACTGTGAAAAGTTAGCTCGGGAATGTGAGACGTGCCAACTGTACGCCCGGATGCCTGGCCGACCGGCAACGTTCTACCAGCCAGTCACGACCGCAATTCCCTTCGCTAGGTGGGGAGTAGATATCTTGGGCCCCTTCCCTCAGCTCTCTGGTCGGAGAAAATTCGTGATCGTCGCCATAGATTACTTCTCCAAGTGGATAGAAGCCGAGCCCTTAGCCACGATCACATCTCAGCAGTGTGCTCGCTTCCTTTGCCGCAATGTCATTTCCCGTTTTGGCGCACCCGTGCATCTCATTAGCGACAACGGTCGCCAGTTTGTGAGCCAATATTTCCAGAATTTCTTGGCCACGATCGGGACGACTCACGTCCGGTCGTCGGTCGCTTACCCACAGGGAAATGGACAAGTGGAGAATGCTAACCGGACGATATTGGAAGGTCTGAAAAAGAAGTTACACTCGGCCGGTCGTAGTTGGGCCGATGAGTTGCCATATGTTTTGTGGACTTATCGGACGACCCCGAGGGAAGCTACTATGGAGACCCCTTTCGCCCTGGTTTACGGAGCCGAGGCCCGACTTCCGATTGAGGCCTGGATTCCGACCGATCGAGAGAGAACCTATAACGCGGAAGAGAACGAACACGCGATGGCCGTGGACCTTGATGGGGTCGAGGAAAAACGAGAGCTAGCCGCTCGACGCATAGCCGAGTATCAGAAGCGCGTTAAGAGTTCTAAAGATGTTCGGGTCAACCCTCGTTATTTTCAAGTCGGAGACTACGTTCTACAACGAAGGGAGGCCAGCCAACCTCTAGAGGGCGGAAAGCTAGCTCAGAACTGGGAAGGGCCGTACATCATCAATGCTGTCATACGGCCGGGTACATACCGACTAGAGACAACGACTGGTCGGCTAATCGAAGGGACTTGGAATTCCGAGCACCTCGTTCTTTTTAGGCATTAGCCTATTTTTTTGTATTTTTTAGACGAAGTGGGGGCTTGACCTGCGAGTTAGTCCCGGTCGTCATTTCTATGTAAATTTATGGTTGTAAAATTAATTCAACCGCCTGCGAGCGGGGAAGTTTAATGTATATACGATCGATGATTGCCCGACCGTTTGTATGCGGCGGCCCGATCGGTTATTTTCTTTCACCTTCGTTACATGCAGATCAGTTCAACATTCACCAACCGGGCGAAATCTATCGACCGGTCAAAACGCGCTCCACATTGGCGGACACCCAAGTCATGCCACTGATCGGGGAAGCCAGGAGCTCTCAGCATTATCCCCCGATCTGTCCAACTTCTGTCCACTATTGCACCCACTCGTGCCTCGAGCGCACAATAGTGTGGGGGCTGGGATAAGGAAGTATTCGCAGGCCCGTCGCTCGGTTACATCCCGACCGTAGAGGCTTGTTTTCAAAAATTTTTCGCAGGCCCGTCGCTCGGTTACATCCCGACCGTAGAGGCTTGTTTTCAAAAATTTATCGACAAAGGCCCGGGGATCGGGTACACCCGATCGGTTGGCCGGATTTGACGTCGTAATATCAAACGCACGACCAGGCCATAAGGTCGTAAGGTCGGGCGTCGAGTGGGTCGAACCAGTGCAAGATCGGGCCACAAGGCCGCGAGGCCGAGCATTAAGGATCAGCACTTACGCGATTAAAGATAAAAGTGCGAAAAGAAAGAACGAATAACACGAGTTTGAGCAAAAACAAATTTTATTAACAGACAAAAAGTTGCCCGATACAATTCGGGACCGGGCTCCCGATCAATGGTCCTTTACAAAAAAGAAGAAGAAGAAAGGAGCCTATTCTACTTCTTCATCTCCCGAGCTCCGGCAGCCGGTTCCTTTCCGCTCGGGGTGGCCGCCGTTGATGCCCCGGCTTCAGACGCCTTGGCTTTTGGGGCGAAGGGAGAGGGACCGGGATCGGCTAGGTCCGGGGGTAATACCGAGAGGACCAGCTGAAGGTCTTCTCCGTCTAGAGCCTGCTCCAACCGGGAACGGACGCGTTCCAGCATCTTCCTTTTCCCGGCCGTAAAGCCCCAGCGACCGAATGAGACGATCAGCTCTTCCCCGATCTCTGTTCCCCGGGCTGCTGTAAGGAAGGCCGAGCCCGAGTCCTTGTCTTTGAAGGCTGCCCGCGCCAGCTCGCTCGGATTCTCGAGCTGAGCCTTCAGCTCTTTGGCCTCTCCAATCGCCCGACTGGCGACCTTCTCGGCGAGGACCCGCTCCTCGTCGCCCTTCTTCAGGGCCTTTTGCGCCTTCTCCAGCTCGGCCTGGAGCTCCTTGATCTCCTTTCAGACGACGAGCGGCCGTCTTCTTATGATGATCAGCTTCCTCGGCCAGCATAGCCTGACCTTGAAGGAGTTGGGTCGCCCGGGGAGATCTGCAGTACAAAAGGATATCCAGGGTTAGCCCGATCAAAGTATATTAGCAAGAAAGCTGTTAGTTGAGAAAAGCTCACCTCAGCCAGGTCGTGGCCGATCCGTTCAGCCACCTTGGGTCGGGGTCATTCTTCCCCAGATCCACTCGGGCTGGCGCGGCGTTGCCGATCCGTGCCAGCACGGACGTAGACTCCCTCTCTCGCCCGACCGGATGGCTCGGGCTGTGCTGCTCACGCGGCGCTTCAGGCTGCCCACCTCGGTCGCGCCCTGGTCGGCGACCTTCTCCTTGCCCGGGCGACCTCTACCCGGGTGACCAAGACGTCAGGCTGCTCGACGATGAAGCCCTCGCCCGTCGACACGGTCGAGGCACTCAGGGGTCGGGCAGTGGGAATCTCCTTTTCCCCGGCTGCTTTGGTCTTGGCCTTCTTCTTCCCGCCGAGGGAGATCTTGGCGGGCGGGGGAAGGGCGGTGTCTTCATCACCAAATTCTGCCATGGCTGCAATAAAAGAAGCTAAGTTAGTTAGGTCAAGAAATGAAGCTAGGTCGGGAGGAACAGCTCGAGCTAAACCTTTCTTCTTCCGTTTCGACGGCTTGGCGACCGTCACGCCCATCGGTACGGGAAGGTACTTCTCCTTTAGCTCGTACGTGGGGGGCGGGAGCTTGGCGGCTGCGAGACTTTCAGCCGTCCGGAAGATTGTGTATTCGTGCACCTCGCTCGAAATCCGGCTGACCGTGTCCCTCAGCGCTTGCGTCTCGACCGGCACCACTTGCTTTCTGAAGTGGCTGCTCCAAGTGCGATCGACCGGGAGGATCCAGGGGTCGTATTTGATGGAGAAAATTCTGTTCTTCCACCCCTTGTTGTTCCCGGGCAGGCCTTTGATGGAGCACATATCCGCTCGGGATTGCAGCATCAGGAACCCACCCCCGTAGCGGCCCGGGAGAACCTTGATCTGGTAGATGAAGTTGAACAACTCCATCGTGCACTCGGCCTCGTGCCGAGTGCATATCTGCGGGAAGCAGGCGAGGATCCGATGTGCGTTTGGGCAGATTTGAGCCGGAACGACCCGGTAGTACGCTAGAAAGGCCGTCAAGAGGGCCGGGAAGGGAATGGCAATCGGGGCCATTAGGGAGTCGTAATGCATCCCGATCCACTTGCCCCGATGCCTGTCAATCACGTTCCCCAGCTGCCGGCTCGTGTCGAATTCTACCCGACCCCGGAGTATTTCAGCAATCCGAGCCGCTTCGCCTTTGGTCAGCAGGCTCATCTCTTGCTCGACACTCTCGCTGTTCAAGAATTCGAGCTCGACGGCTGGTGTGGCCGGCCCGGCCGGGTCTTCTTCGGTCTGCTCGGGGGTATTTTCTCGGTCACCTCCTCGAGGAGCAGCTTCCGGGTGGTCCCCAACCACCCGGGTAGGCGTTTCCCTAACGCCCTCGGTCGGAGAACCCCGCCCGCTTGACGTGGTTCTCTCTTCCTCTTCTTCGCTAGGGCTCCCCGATCCGCTGGAGCTAGAGCTCGACGTCCCGGAGGAGCTTGATGCGCTGTTATGCTCGACGGCTCGATCGGGGGCTGGCGTTGCTCGGGGGCTGGCTTCGGGAGTGTAGGACATAATGTCCACTTCCTCGTCGCTGATATGCTCGACCTCCTCATCGTAATCCGCGATCGAGGCGTTTTGGCTGTCCGAGTCCGTCATTTCGATCTACCTAACGGTCGGTCGGGGTTAGTAAAGGACTTGAGTCGTCCGGGACAGTTAGTTGACCTAGCAGTTCTACCTATAGTTGAAAGCGTGAAGTAAAGAGAAGGAGGGAAGAGCTTACCGGATGAAGGAACTTTGCGAGAGAAAGCTTGAAATTTGTTGCTCGATCGCCTTGCTGAGATGCTCTGCTCGGGATTCTTAGAGGATACCGACTGAAGCAAAAGAGTGAGGAAAGTTCAAATGAGGGCCTCAAGGGCCTATTTATAGGAGGGCATTTAGGCGGGAAATGAGCCAACTTGCCTGACATGACCCGCGCTGAATCCGAGGCGACGGATGGGATCGCCGAGGCCGGCAGAGGCCGACACGTGGCGTAGGAGGGAATGACAGCTGGCAGGTCGGCTTGGTGGCTGACGGTTGGGCTTCTTCATCCCGTCCCGTTTTTTCCCGACTGATCAAAAAGGCCCGGGCTGGGGGGCTCTTGATAGGGAATATCCTGACCGACATAGCTTCACCACGACCGAGGAGCCTTTTGTCTCTTTCTCCTTGTCTTTGCAGGTAACAGGTCGGGCTCCACGAGAAGAACCCGGTCGTTGACCGACCGGAGTTGTCCGAGCGACGGTGTCGACCACCGAGCGGTAGCCCTTTGGCGAAAGAGCTGACGAAGGACACGTGGCGGCTCTTTACATCGACAGGCAGGGCACCCGGGAGGATGACACGTGGTGGCTACGTGGAGGACATGCCGAACGGCTGGAATCCTGTCCCCGGCATAGCGGCTATAAATACCCACAGTAGCTACAGCGTAAGGGACTTTTAAACGATCGATAGGTTGTTGTTAGAGAATCCCGACCGCAGTCAGTCGGTACTCAGAGCAACCAAGTAGATTGTACTTAGGGCCTTTACCGTGATCAATAAAGATTTTACTTGCTTTTAATTGGTCTCGTGATATTCTATATTGCTTACGTAGAATTAGCAGTATCAATTTCAAAACTCCATCTTTCGGCATGAGCTGATATCACCAAGCTCTCTATGTGTTTCATTGATATTTAAAACATCAATATCGGCTGATCTGAGGTGATAAATAAATAACTCCATTAGCAATTCGTTAACGAACACATAATGGTACATATTATTCGCATATTCCTTCTTCGGGAGGAAAATACTCAGTCAATAATATTCAAGTCATACAAAGACTTGGTAGTTTAATGTACACGTTGCGATTTTCACTTTCCTTATTTCAGAAGTGTTCAATCCATCAGGGATTTGCAAATAAATATTAGCGTCTAATGACCTATAAGTTTGCGGTCATGACGTTCATCAACTGCATATTTAAATTTATAATTCACTGCCAATAATGTTAATTTGCGGAACGTAATGCCATATGTTGTGGGATAGAATATTTGATCAAAATCAAATCAGGGTCTCTGCGTAAACCCTTAAGCTACCAGTCTCGCTTTATATCATACCACCATATTGTTTGTATTTCTCTTTCGTACAAACACCCATTTGTAACCTACAGGGTTAACATTAAATGGTGTACGTGTTATAAAGAGAATACAGTTTTAGCGAGCTGAGCTATACATGCCTTAATTGCTCTTTTATACATTAAAAAATCAAGACACTACTGGTGCCTAGCACTGGATCCAGATTCTCATATACTAAGAGCAATTTATAAGGCAATTGTGTTGTCGACAACTATAACATTTTTCATAAATTTCTCTCATATATATATAAAATAATGGCAATTTCTAATTCAACCAGACTCTAGTCATTTCCCAAAGATATTTTTATCTGGTCGTTCCGCATCCCCAGTATTATGATTTTGGGTGCACCTATAATTTTACTGGGATTTTTCGCCTTCCGGACTAATGTCTTCTGGACGAATATCTGCAGGACATACTTCTTTAAGCGATTTCAAGAGTGATTCCATTTTCTACTAGTTTTAGCTTTCCGCGGATTATACCAACATGTCTCTACGCTTCTGGCGTCAAGGAGCATTGGCATATACATATGGTCCAAGTTGGGGAAGATATATAGGACCTAGTCACTCTTTTTATGGTCAATATATATATTGGCAGATTAATTATCTTCTGAACTTCCAGTTCAGTTTACTTCTTCTGACTTCTAGTTCAGTCTACCTAGTACGTGGATTCAAATATTGAAGATCAATCATTCATAGAATTTCCCGGCATTCTATAAAATTTGAGCTCTTATCTCCCCCTAATGCCGTGAAATGATCTTCATAAAGTGTGCAGTCAGCGTACCTAATTTATATATTGATATCTTATCATGGGCTCTAAGGATTTAAATAACAGACGGAGGTTTATAATCAACATATACATGCCCACAAAGGTACGCTATGGTGGTGATATAGGAAAAAGACTGCACACTGTGAATAAAACGCAGATGGGAAATCTTGGTTTTATACCACGTACTAGGTTCTAGGGGGGAATAATTATGATATGCAGTAGGTTAGATTGCGATAACCACAATAGAAAATAAAACTGATGTCCCCAACAAGAAATATATAATCAGATATGAAAGCATACATATCAAATGATATTATAAGGGTACACGACAATCGTAGGGAAGCTGTGAAGCTTGTCAAATAAAATAGATCTTCAAGATCTCTCAAAAATCTTTATCCTCAACTTTCCATTAGTTTCATTCACTGGTTTGCTTCGTGCAAATTCACATGATATAATTCGCTCCCTCATTTGCTTCGGGCAAACTGATATGATATAATTCATTCCCTCGTTTGCTTCGGGCAAACTGATATGATATCATTTGTTTTTATCTTTCAAAATAATAACATCTAAATCAGTCATATCATGTATGACATAAGTCAAGGATCATTCTTATAAAAGGGTATAGTACATCACCCCTTAAATAACACAGAATTGCACTAAGCCATACTTGGAGAGGAATTCGACATTTTGACATCTTAAATTTAGTCAAAAGATGATTATCATAATTTCTTGATAATAGCAATCCTTCCGGAATTGGTATAGGATATGTAGATCAAATAACAATTCAACTTTGAATTAGCAACCAGTCAATTGCATACGAGAGTCATGATTGCATGCATAAGAATAAATTTGAGTAAATAAGCATGCAAATTAAGAGAAGTAACTATGAGAAGTAAACTTCCTGAATAGTAAATTTCGAATAGTTAATCCGAGTAGTAAAATCAGCAAAGTAAATCACTTTGCCCTCATAATAATTTGCGTCCAAAAATAACTTAACTTTTCAAATATTGCGGTCATGAATTAACTTTTCGGATGCTTCAGGCATAAACTAACTTCTCGGATGCTTCAAGCATAAGCTAACTTCTCAGATGCTTCAAGCATGAGCTAACTACTCGGATACTTCATGCTTCAGGCATGAACTAACTTTTTTTGGCCATGAATATATTTTCATGCATTGTTCAAAACATTATCATGACACCAATCTTTTCTTCATCAATACCTCATCATTTCATTATCATCATTTATCGCAATATTTGCTTCAGGGAAATTAGCTATTATCATGACACCAATCATTTCTTCATCAATACCTCATCATTTAATTCGCAATATTTGCTTCAGGCAAATTAGCTAGAATCATCAAGATGAGGTTTATTCTCTGATGACCAAATGCTTTGGTGTGCGGCACGTAGGGATCAATGCCCTTCAGACCACATTGTTAGCAAACATGCTTCTGGCTAAGATTTTGCCTCGATAAGTTTGGTCGTCCTTGAATATCTTGATCACTTTGTTTCTTATTTTGAGCTCGAAACTCATACCACACTGGTTATAATCTCGACCACTCCCCCTTATAACGTTACTCAACTAGGTAATATGATGTGCTTCAGGCACCTGTGCAAACCCAACCAGGCATGCATTTTGATTCTTCGTCAACAACTATTTATGTTTCTTAGCCACAAGGAGTGCTAAAATCAGCTTAGGATACTGCTCATAATTTTGTGTTGTACTACTGCTGGAGTACAAATTACTCGCATGAAAAGTTGGCAATGTCTTTCCAATTAAATATTTATCTGAAACTTCTTGTTTAGAGTTTCAGTTGCGAGACTATTTTGTGCATAGCTGAATTATAGTTAATCACTGACTTACATTATAATCTCAAAATTAAACATGAGATTAAACTAGTCAAAATGTGTCTTGGGGAAGAATATTTGATGACTTTTGGTCGGAATAGTCCTTCAGGGACTTCCATTAATTCAAGGGGTTCTTTTTCAATCAGATACTCATTTTTAAGATCGTGGTTCAAGTGGTGACATATGAAAATGAGAGCTTGTGCTTCTGGACATCGGTGCTCTGTGACTTAGCAACAAAAGCTTGGCTCAATTCTTTGGATGCCAAATAAATTTCAATATCTAACCCAACAATTGCTTCATTCATAAGTGGGGGTTCAATAAATTCACATTTGACAATTGAATACGTAATCTACAAAACATATATCATATGTTCTCATATACATTCATAATATCACATGTTTATAGAAAAATAAGGAATTTAACATCTTCTAGATGCAAAATGAACTTTCTGAGAAGAAGTCAAAAGATAAAATCAGAAAACAAATTGATCTTTCGAATATACACAAAAACCGAAATGGTGCAACACGAATTGGTGAGGCAAACACCAAATTGATGCAACAAGCATCGACTCGTGTTTATATCATCAACTCGTGCTACAAGCAACAAGGCACGAATCGGTGCGAAAACACCGAATTGATGCAGCAAGCATCGACTTCGTTTTATAGCATCAACTCGCGCTACAGGCAACGAGTGGTGTTTCATTCTCCAATACACCGAATTGATGCTCCCAAGTCATCAATTAAACTTTAAAGTCTTACTCACTCTTAAGCTTCCACAAAATAAACTTTAACAATCTTAATTAAAAATCATTCACAATTTTCTATGAAAGGCATGATCTACAAGATCATCATTTGATGCAACTTTAGGAAGCAATATGACAACTTGGAAAAAAAATCAATATTTTGAATACATGTTCAAGCAATGGATGAAGAAACATCTTTTACATAAATATGCATACATGCTTTCTTAGCATTTAATACAAACACAGCAATCCGATGCAAACATATAAAAGGACCGATTATGCATTCGATATCCATAGTCATAGAACATACATGGATACATATACATACAATTTGGCATATAACTACATGTATTTACCATCTCAAAGCACCATGCATTCGTGGTTCATATAGAGCCTAACTCATATACAAGAATTGAGAGAATAAATAAAAATAATATGTATTTACAAATTCATGTATTTACCCAAATTCTTAACAATGTCTTGATGAGGGTTCATCACTCAAAAGTTGTTAACAAACCAGAAGAATAATCACTCATTTTATAGAAACAATAATTGAAGGTTCCAAACCAAACTCATAGCCATATATACACATAATATTATATATAAAAATGGCATATGATTAAAAAAAAAAAACAAAAATACACGGGAAAATGAACCAATAGTACCGTTCACCGGAGATTACAATAGAGACTCGTGCTGATAACGTGTTGTAATTTGGCCTATCAACTAGCTCAGTTCTCGCGTGATGTTTGCACGGTACTGCTTCGTGATTGTATATATGAGTATATATAGATAAGTAAAAGGGAGATGAAGAACACAATGTATAGAACACAATTTCATAAGACTATCTTTTCATTAAGCCTTCACCCTCAATTTATAGGGACCATTACAACCTTTCACATACTTATCATAAACAAGATATTAAGTAGAAGGCAAATGAAGAGTCTCAAGATTAATGGCCACTAATTGAAATATTTATAACAAAATTAAGATCTTTTTAATGACATGCATATTGAATTTTGGAATAAGGATTAAATATGCCACGAACTACA